>NC_069503.1:962941481-962945401 GCF_027579735.1 Bombina bombina
GTCCAGGTAAGGCACCACTGAAATTCCTTAAGACTGAACTACTGCCAATAAAACTCCCAGGACCTTTGAGAAGATTCTGGGAGCAGTGGCAAGGCCGAATGGAAGCACTACATATTGAAAATGTTTGTCTAGATAAGCAAACCTCAGATATTTGTGATGATCTCTGTGAATGGGAACGTGCAAGTACGCATCCTTCAGATCTATGGTTGCCATGAATTCACCCTCTTGAATCAGAGGCAGAATGGAGCGGATAGTCTCCATCTTGAAGGACGGCACTCTGAGGAACTTGTTTAGTAACTTTAGATCTAGAATGGGTCTGAAAGTTCCCTCTTTTTTGGGAACCACAAACAGTTTTGAGTAAAACCCTAGACCCTGTTCCTGACTTGGTACAGGCACTATCACTCCGAGGAGGGAAAGGTCCTGCACACAATTCAAGAATGCCTCTCTTTTTATCTAGTATACAGATAATCTTGAGAGGTGGAACCTGCCTCTGGGGGGAAAAGTTTTGAACTTTAACTTGTACCCCTGAGAAACAATGTCCACTGCCCACGGGTCTGGGACATCTTGCTCCTAAGCCTGCGCAAACTGGGAGAGTCTGCCCCCCACTTAATCCAATCCCGGATCGGGGGCAACCCCTTCATGCTGACTTGGATTCAGCTGCAGGTTTCTTGGATTGCTTCCCCTTGTTCCAAGACTGACCAGGCTTTCAAGAGGGCTTGGATTGTTCCTGTTTGATAGAGGCAGGGGAAGACTTATCTATGAAGTTACAAAAGGAACGAAAATTAGTCTGACATCCCCGCATCTTGTTCTTTTTGTCTTGAGGCAGAAAAGAGCCCTTAATATTGGAGATCATTTTTGCCTATGCTGGCCCAAACAAGGTCTTTCCCCTGTAAGAAATAGCCAAAAGTTTAGATTTGGAAGAAACATCAGCAGACCAAGATTTAAGCCATAGCATTCTACGCGCCAAGATAGCAAAGCCAGATATCTTCGCTCCCAACTTAATGACCTGCAAGGAAGCGTCAGTGATAAAGAAATTGGCTAACTTTAGAGCCTTTATCCTGTCCTGAATTTCCTCAAATGGGGTTTCAGACTGCAAGGACTCAGAGAAAGAGTCAAACCAATAGGCTGCCGCACTGCTTACTGTAGCAATGTACACTACTGGTTGCCATTGTAACCCTTGATGAGCATACATCTTCTTCAAAAAATGGCACTTACCTTACACCTTTGCCTGCCCAACAAGGGGATAGCTCTGTTTTACTGTTTTCTGGCATTTCCTAATGCATTGTTTACAGAAAAATAATTTGAGCATGGATAAGCTAAACTATTTTGTTTTATTTTCATATAACTGCATGTAATAGACACTACTAAAAAGAATAATATGTACAGATACTGATCTAAAAATCCAGTATAAAACTGTTTAAAAACTTACCTAGAAGCTCCCAGTTTAGCTCTGTTAAATATGTAGCTGGAACACCCACTGTAAGTGGAAAATAGCAGACCCCCCCTTCATTTGCATATCAAAAGACCCTTTACACAAACAGAGCAAGCTGGAGTAGGTATACGTTGGTTTTCTCCTAAAACTTTGGGGCTTGGTTAGGAGTCTGAAAATCAGAGCAATTTTATTTAAAAATAAGCAAAACTATACATTTAAAAGAAAAAAAGAAACTGTATGGGCTATTTAAATGGATCATCTACAAAACATTTATGCAAAGAAAAATCGAGTGTATAATGTCCCTTTAAATACTTAACAATAGTGAACATGGGTTTTAAACAATCCAGTTTCGATCTGTCACCAGACACTGTAAAAGACAAGTAACTGCTCAGTAAATAATTAATTACTATGAACTATCTCTAGCTACTTTATAACATGAAGATCAGCATTTAAAAGCTTTACCAATGTTCACTGAGTGTTTATAAACAAAAAGCTGACACTTACACAGAATACGGCTGTCCATTCCATCTGTTTGTCAAAGCTTGCAAGACTTTCATTTATTCAGTTTATTGAACACTTAATTTGTTTTGTAGTGATAACTATCAAGACTTGTCTTTCATTTAACTAGCCCTCACAACAGTCAATGTTTTTTTAAGTACATAGAAAAATGACATCTACAGATATCTAGGCCATGTTTACTAATGAGTATTTATTTCAATGTACAGAGGCTTTTCCTTAAAGGGACATTTTACTGTGAAAATGGTTTCTTCATAATGTGTTTTAGATAACTTATACAACTGCAGAGTATAAATGTATGTTACATTGTCCGTTTAGTTTTATTTTTGTATGTGAAATAGATGGGAATTTTTTTCTACATTAAAACACAACTGATTCAAATGTGTTTAGTTTGCAAGGTGAGCAGATCTTATTTTTTGTTTTCTCTATATACTCAATGGCCTCCTTATCTTATCTATGTCTGATTACACAAAAGCAAGTGTAAATGAAAATAAAGATTTTAGTATAAATATGTCCAACCCCACTGGGAGTGTAAATTCTTCTGAAGCTTCTTGTTTACATAGCTTTATTATAGCCATTAAATATAGATGCAGATACAACAGGCAAATGTAGCTATTGCAAGTGACAAAATAAAGGTAAATTTAATATTAAAGTAATTTTTTGTATTAATTAGTCACTGCATTGCAAAAATGGTAGTTTTGATAATATAATGTGCATTGTTCTGCAGACAATTGGTAAACTTTTGAAAAACCTCTTGAGTGTTATCTCACTTCCTGTTAACATATTTAAATACCCTCCTGCACATATCGCAAGCATCATGCATATGTCCAGGTAGGAAGTTCAGAATTCGGAATTCCATAGAATGAACTCAAACATTTTTCAAATGTAAAATAAAGGAAAAAACAGGAAAAACAAATCCATGGCAAAATGTTAAACCTTTTATTGAGAGTTACATTATAAGTTCCTTTGACAGCATTTACTATGATTATTGAAAAAAAAAAAGACTAAAAAAAATCTTTTTTTTTAACAATCTATTCCTCTATCAGTCTATCTCCAATGGTATATACGGTACAGTGGTCTTAATATAGGGGATTTAAAATAAAAGATAATATATATATATATATATATATATATATATATATATATATATATAATATAATAATAATATGTAAAGTGAAGTGTAATATTCAGAGCTGTCAAGTGATGAAACCTCTGTTCCGCTGTGCCTGCTGCTGATTTTCTCCTCTGTAAAATGTTTGGTTTGTAGAAAAACAAAACCTGAAACTGTATAAGCTGCTCATGGGGATGGCAAGACCCTGCTTCTTGCATGTCCCTTACCGACAATACCCAATTTTAATATGTTTAACCACTGCTCTTAAAGGGACAGTATACACTCATTTTCATATAACTGCATGTAATAGACACTACTATAAAGAATAAGATGCACAGATACTGATATGAAAATCCAGTATAAAACTGTTTAAAAACTTACTTAGAAGCTGTCAGTTTGGCTCTGTTAAAAAGGTAGCTGGAAAGCCCACTGCAAGTGGCAAATAAGACACTTCCCCCTCCCCCTTCTTTTGCATATGAAAAGACCCTTTACACAAACAGCAGCAAGCTGGAGAAGGTAGCTGACGGTATTCACATAAAACTTTGGGGCTTGGTTAAAAGTCTGAAAATCAGAGCAATGTTACTTAAAAATAAGCAACACTATACATTTATTAAAAAAAAAAACTTTATGGGCTATATACAGGGAGTGCAGAATTATTAGGCAAATTAGTATTTTGACCACATCATCCTCTTTATGCATGTTGTCTTACTCCAAGCTGTATAGGCTCGAAAGCCTACTACCAATTAAGCATATTAGGTGATGTGCATCTCTGTAATGAGAAGGGGTGTGGTCTAATGACATCAACACCCTATATCAGGTGTGCATAATTATTAGGCAACTTCCTTTCCTTTGGCAAAATGG